>NC_069502.1:764977018-765014518 GCF_027579735.1 Bombina bombina | reverse complement strand
GTTCCATGTAAAAAAATTAGGATATCCTTAAATGATGGTGAACCAGTTCATACTGTCATCGAAATGAATGCTCCAAGTAGACAAACATCAACGCTTCGTGAGTATCCAGAAACATCTATTTGCAACAGTTGTTGTGAAAGGAATCAAATTTTTTTTTAAAGATGCTAGTACAAATACCGAAACTATTGAGTCTCATGACAAACATACTGAATTTGATCCTTTTTATGGGACATTAAGTGCAAAGATACAAACCGGTAAATTGTTAGTTAGGTTTAAAAAATGCTTCTTCCTCAATAAGGGGACTGATAAAAATGGTTGATAATTACTGCTGGACAATGGGCAATGTTCAACCCGATGATTCAGCCAAAGACCATTGCCCTGAAATTATAAACTTATTCCGGAAAGAACAACACAAGAAAAAATTGTAGAAGTACCGGTAGAAAACAATGAACCTGATAACAGCGAGATCGCTAACGATGGTTTAGTATTGTCTAATACTGAAACAGTAGACACCATCGATCAAAATCTTTCTATTGCAAGTACAGTTTTATCTGATATTCCGAAAAAAGATTCCTTAATTTTAGACACAAGCTACAGCCCAGAGACAACAGAAACATCTTTTGATGATTTATTGAAACACCAACTTTCAATGATTATGTGAATGAAAAAAAAAAACATTGTATTCGATAGTTGTCTCGAGCAATTAATCAAAATGCTTCCTTGTAAGGCGGTACCAAATTGTGAAGCCCCAATTTTGGACATACAAAAAATGAGCTTGGAACAATGTTGACAGTGACATTGGAATGCTTGAATGGACACCAAAGTATAGTTTGGCAATCATAACCCACTATAGGTAGAATGCCAATGGGTAACATACTGAGTTGTGCATCAATCCTTTTCAGTGGAAACCATTTTGAAAAAATTAAAGAATTCTGTTATTTTCTAGTATTGCAGTTCATCTCTAGACAAACTTTTTATAAAAGTCAGAGGAAATATCTATTTCCAGTTGTCGACAATTTCTGGATCAAAGACAAAGAGAACACACTATCTTTAATACGCGACAGACCAATTACATTGTCAAGGGACGGTCAATGTGATAGCCCTGGCTTTAGTGCTAAATATTGCACATATACAATGTTAGAAGAGGAGACAAAGAAAATTGTTGAATTTAAAATTGTCCAAGTTACCGAGTCAACTTCTTCGGTGGCAATGGAAGCCAAGGCATTCCGCCGGTGTTTAAACAGCATAATTAATTCTAATTTAATGGTTGTTACAATTGCCACAGACCGACATATCAGCATAAGAAAAATTATACGAGATCAATCATCAATTCGATGTTTGGCATTTTAGTAAAAATGTTAGAAAAAAATTATTTGCAATCTGTAAAAAAAAAAGCTGTAAAGAACTTACACCTTGGGTATCTGCAATCATTAACCATCTTTGGAAATCAAGTATGATGTGTAATAGAGATGTTAATTTCCTCTGTGAAATGTGGCGTTCCGTACTTTACCACATCTAAAACATTCATACTTGGGAAGGTGGCAACCTGGTCAATTGTTGTACAAATCAGCCAAACAGAAATGCTCTACGTGAACTTCTAATCTTGTTTGCAGCAGAGACATTGAAAAAGATTTTCCAAATCTTACAAAATTCTGTCACACAGGTGACATTGAGGTATTCCACAGCCTAGTCCTTAAATACCGTCCCAAAAGGACACACTTTAAAATGGACGCCATGGAGGCATGAACAAAGCTGGCTATATTAGCTCATAATCAAAATGTCGATAGAGTACAGCAAGTTATAAGATGTCCTAAATCAAATTCTGGAACATTTGGTGATTTACAATTTAAAACTGTATTCCCAAAATCAAAGAAAGAGTGGCAGGTTCGTCCAATATATAAAGAGATGAATATGGAACATATATTTCCCATGATGTGTGATGTTCTAAAGATGGTTGCTGGTGAAATTGAACATAGTTGGGAGTCAAAAAACCAAACTCTACCATTCAATATTGCATCAACGCCAAAACCCCAAAAAAGACTATTAATTGAGAGACTCAGATCAAGATTTCCCAATAAAGGACCTCTATTTAATTGAAATGGTTACTTCTTTTGACATCATCAATTACAATACTTCTTTTATAGGCTTTGTTATAAAACGATTTTGATTATAATTTTGATTATTTTTACGATAATTTAATTTTGACCGGAAAGTTTACTATGTTTTCTAATTCAATGTGATTTGTTATTTCTATAAAAGATTCTACATGTTTTAAATGATTAATCAAGGATCATCTCCACGGCTGCAACCTCATTTTCAACATCAATGAATCCGATATACAGATTATACGGTGAAGGGAAGGCATTACGGATCATTGAAACAACACATGATGGGATGGGTTTCCTATTCCTAGGTCCAAGAAAGCCATGTACCCATGATGTAAATCCACGATAAGTTATTTTTCGGAAATCCCTATAAAACAAATTTAAAATTATTTGTAAGTAGTTAAACTGCACTGGCAAACAAACATGAATGTTTAAATTACATTAGTAACAGTACATTCATAATGTTTTAAATATTTTTATGTTAACTAATATTCATAAGAAATACTAACCGGTCATCGAGATCTCTAGGTCTTCTTGCACGAGATGTCCGAAAAGTGGCATGATAGGTGTGCATAATAATTAAGAGTTGTCTATTCGTTAGATTGTCGGCCAAGTGTGGAGCCAAACATATACATTCTGCTCCTGCAGGTATTAATTGCCACATTTTTTCATCCTCACGGCAGCAAAAACACTCTATTGGGGTTGGCATGTTTACACAATTGCCGCATGTACACCATTCGGTGTTCCCTATTCTCATATTCTCAGCAGATTGGGATGATGCTCCTGCTTCAACTTCAGAGGACACACTATCTTCGGTATTTTCATTAACAGGATCCCATAAATGACTTTGTGTGACATCAAAGAACATCGGACGTGATTGACGTCTAGAATCCATTATTTCTTTCTGAAAGTGAATGATTTTAAATTTAATGATTAGGGACATATGTATTTTTATTGATAGAAGTAATAATCAATTGTAATTCAATTGTTTATAAAGATACATATTTATCAATTTCATTACTTTACATGAGAAATAATGTTTTGTTATTACCAGTCGTGCAATTTCATCATTATCCATCTCCAGAATGGTGTTTCTAGAATTACCTGAACGGTCAGACATTGTATACACCAAAATTTTTCTAAAAAAAGTTCAATTTTTTTTTTTTTTAGTATACGTCATTGATCAAAATGATAAATCTACACGTCATCACTAGGTTCCCTAATACAGTTACACGATTTCTGATTTCATAACTGTCTTTCTCAGATATTCTCCTGGATGTCCTCTCAATACCTCAAGATAAATCTCTACAAAAATGAGTTCCCCATTTTGCAAAAATCTTACAAAATATGAAACCAAAATCTTTCTATAACTTATATACTGTTCATGGATACATGCAACCTAAGCTAACCATTTTTTAATACAAATTACTATCCTACATTGCTATCCCCTGAACCACATTAGCATGTAAGCCTAAGAGTACAGATGTTTGTAGATCACCTTCGTAAGAGCTGACTACAACAGTGCAAATCTTGCCAGGGCCATAGAACCGGGTACAAAGCAAAGATTCACACATGCACATCTCCAAATACAAAGTATAACATTTTATAAATCAACTTCATCTAGAGTAAAAAATGCATACTTTCTTACTAAGTATGCCTTTTTTACTCTAAATGAAGGTGATAAATATAATGTTATACTTTGTATTTGGAGATGTGCATGTGTGAATCTTTGCTTTGTACCTGGTTCTGTTTATCTCTTTGGAGCCATACTTACAATGAATAGAATGAATTAGGGTCGGAAAGTGCTGGCTAAGGAATCCTTGTATTTTTTTATGATCTTTTTCTTTTTTCTTGTATTTACATGCTGTTTCATGAGATATTTGCAATTCTTTGATTCCTCCTTGCACCCTATGACTCATACATTAGTAGTCTTAGGTGTTTCTATCATCATTATCTTAGCGCTGGTGCTCTTAGAGCTGGTCTGACTGGACTATTGGAATATATATATATATATATATATATATATATATATATATATATATACACATATAACATAAAACTTATATATAACATATAGATATATATATATATCTATATATATATATATATATATATATATATATATATGTCACATGTATACATATATATAAATAATGTATATATGTATATTTATATATATAAATATAGATATATATATAGGTATATATATATATATATATATGTGTATATATATTGGTCACATATATACATATATATATATATATATATATATATATATATATATATATATATATATATACTGTATATATGTATATATAAATATATATATGTATATATATAAATAGATATATATATATATATATGTGTGTGTGTATATATATATATATATATATATATATATATTACATCTTTATTCTTGATTTTATTGTATTGTGATTTTATATATATATATATATATATATATATATATATATATATATATATATATATATATACGTTTAGCAAAGATGTGCACTCTCACTTATATGCAACAACCAGGGTGCTAGTGAAATTAGATACAAAATCAGAAACAGACCTTGCACTCGCTGGATTTTTTAACAAACTTTTTTACTTGGCAAAAATAGTGACGTTTCGGGGACAGTGTATCCCCTTCCTCAGACAGTGAATGCTTCAAACTTAGGTGAATTTATACAAACAAATAAATAACCCCTCCCCCCAATTAGCAAAAAAAACCCGCCAAAAGTGTTGCTATGGTGACCATATGTCACAAAGTGAACATCGTATATACATTATAATATAAGCAATCAAAGCTATGACAGTGAAGATGATCAAATTAAAAGACCTGTAGTAAAATGAACATGGTAAACAACTTAACATTTCAAGTACTGGTATTCTTAACAAATCCCTAATGTCCGTTATTGTCCGGGGAGCCAGCCAATATTGGAAGCCTTATATGTTGTAGCCTAGGTGGTCAGGCATAAAATACACACTCAAAACCTACCAAGATGGGAAAACAAAGTTCTAATGTAGATCGCCGTGTCCCACGCCATCGCAACACGCCCGCACTAGGTAGAACAGACAAACCCGGAAGTGCATCGGCCGATCACGTGTCTGGCCATGCACCAATCACTCGGGTTGCGGTTGGGGTTGTCATGGCAATGGGTCACAACGATCCAAATAGCAACAAAGAAGCATATCGGAGAAATCAGCTACTAAGCATAACATTGTAATAGTACACATCAATAGATACTTGTAATAAGTGCTGCTACAAGTGCTATACCACTACCGTAAATATAACCAGTAAATCATATATATAGAGCCATCTTGCTGTATTCTGATGGGGGTATAATAATATACATTCTCCCTAGAGCGCATCTATATCATAGTGGACGCTGCTACAGGGACTATATCACTAATGTGCATTCACTATCCAATATGCACAGTGTACCATGATGGAGAATATGTACAAATTTATACACGGTAATATCACCCATTAAAGAAGGTGAACTGGGATGGCATGACCAATGAGAGAGTACCAAACGCCCCAAAGAAAAGAACCAAAATACCCCACCAATACTTAAATACAAGGAAACCGAATAAAAATGGGAAAATGGGAAAAGAGTGTTAGTGAAAAAAAGAGAATGTTAGTGAAAAAAAGGAAGGGGAGAAACAGACGAATGAGAATAAACTGTAAAGATAAATAAATATAAAAATAAAAATAAAATTAAAATAAAATAAAATAAAATTAAAATAGAAATAAATATAAAAATAAAAAAATAAAAGTAAATATAAAAATAATAATAATAATAAAAATAAAAATAAAAATAAATTAAAATAGAATAAAAAAAATAATAAATAATAAATAATAATTAATAAATAAATGAAAATAAAATGAGAATAGAGTGTGGACTCTCAAGTAGAAAAAATCTGGATAACATGGACTCCCATGGTAAATAGGCAGATCTCCCTAAGAGCTGGGTCTAATTTACAAGAAACAATGCCAGTCAAACATAGTATTAAGTCCATGTGGTTGCAGGGTATTCAAACGAAAAATCCATTTGGCCTCAACTTGCAGGAGAAGTGTATCCCTATCACCACCCCGCCTTAATGGGGGGACATGATCAATTAAGGTGAATCTCAGATCATGGAGTCCATGGCCTTTCTCCACAAAGTGCCGGGCCACAGGTTGGTCACTAGAGCCCTTCTTAAGGGCCGTTCTGATGGATGATCTGTGGTTAGCGAACCTGGTCCGGGCATCGTCAGTTGTTTTTCCCACATAGAACCGCCCACAGCTGCAGTTTAATAGATATACCACATGAGAGGTGGTGCACGTTAGCACATGCCTAATCTTGAACCTCTGATTGCGATGGGGATGTCCAAACGTTGGTCCTGGAATCATGGCATTACAGGTGGTACATCCCACACACCTATAGCATCCTGGTTTCTTTCTCTGTGTCAGCCATGTCTCAGGGTTATAGCAATGTGTGGGGTCCGTGAGCATCAACAGATCTTTTAAATTTTTGTCACGTTTATAACCCACTCTCGGAGGTTGCCACTTGTTAAATGGAAGAGAGGGGTCACCTTGTACGATGTGCCAGTGTTCTCTTAGTGTTATGCCTAAGGCTCTAGTCGAAGGACTGTATACCGTAGTAAAGGTCATCCGCTGATCGTCTTTAGGATCGGTTCGGGTAGACATAGTGGTATCGCTTTCCACTCCCATTCTACTTTGTTTAACAAGGTGCGGATTATATCCTCGTTGTACAAATCGTTGCTGCATCTCATCCAGTTGTTGGTGTCTTCTGGTCTCATCACTATTATTTCTTGCGGCCCGCTGTAGTTGGGCTTTCGGAATAGCCCTGAGAAGTGCAGTCGGATGGTTACTTGTGGCGTGTAGAATAGAGTTCCTGTCCGTGGGTTTCCTAAACAACGAGGTACCCAAATAACCACTCTCTGTTTTAAAGATGTTTAGGTCCAGGAACTCAATGTTTTCCAAATCATGTTTGAGTTTGAGTTTCACTGGATGATTGAGTGAATTCAATTCTTCAAACCATCTTTCCAACTCTGTAGCTGTACCCCTCCAAATGATTAACAGGTCGTCAATATACCGTTTGTAATATATCATTCCTGGATTCTGGTATATCTTCATCACATGTAGTTCGTAATGCTCCATGTATAGATTGGCCAATGAGGGGGCCACGTTTGATCCCATGGCCGTACCTGATATTTGCTGGTGGTACTTTCCCTCGAACCTGAAATAATTGAGACGTAGGCTCAGGTCTAACAGATTTATCAGGAAGTCTCTAGGTGGACCAATATAGGGATATTTGTCCAAAGCATCAGCCACATACTGTTTCCCAGTCTCATGTGGGATGATTGTGTATAAGCTATTTACATCTGCTGTGGCCAAGATGTATGGTTCATCGAACTTGATAGTTTTCAGTTCTGCAATCAGCTGTGACGAATCCCTAAGGTATGACCTCATATTTCTCACAAGGGGCTGAAGAAAATGGTCCACATATATAGCCAACCTAGAGGTGATGGAATTCCTGGCAGAGACAATTGGCCTCCCGGGAGGCTTCTCCAAAACCTTGTGGATTTTGGGAAGTGTGTACAGTATGGGACAGACTGGATATTTAATCCTTAAGAAACCAGCAATGTCTTCATCGATCCACCCTTCATTCAATCCTTCTTGGACCGCCTGCTGTATCAGAATTTGGAAATTGTTAGTCGGGTCCCTTTGAAGTGGCTGGTATGTCGTAATGTCACTGAGTTGCTGTTTGATTTCATCACTATAGTATTTGTAATTTAATACAACCACCGCACCGCCCTTATCCGCGGTGCTGATCACAATGTCAGGGTCCTTAGATAACGTTGTGATAGTAGCCTTTTCTTCTGGACTCAGATTAGTATGAAATTTATTGGACTCATATCTTCTCAGATCTTGAGAGGCCAATCTCATGTATGTTTTGATGCTTGCGTTGTTACTTGAGGGGTCAAACGAGCTTTTGTTCTTAAATTTGTGTATGTCACCATCCGCGGACTGGACATTGAAGAATTCTTTTAGTCGCAGAGACCGCTGGAATTTCTGGCAATCGATATAATTGGTGAACTCATCACTCTTAGCAGAGGGTACAAAGCTCAAGCCTCTGTTTAGCACCCTTCTCTCTACCGTGGTTAAAACTCTGTCACTAATGTTAACCACTAGGTCCTCAACAGGACCAGTGGTTGTTATTTTCTGGTTGGGAGTGGCGGTTTTCTCTCTCCAGCCCCCCCTCCGTATGTGTGGCCTCTTCCTCGTCCTCTCTGGCCGGCTCTGGTAGTGACCCCCTGAAAAACCTGTTGCCCGGAGGGTTGGCCCCCACTTGTTCTATCTTGGGTCAATGGTGCTTCTGTATCAGATCCAGAGCTGCTGTCTACAGTTTGGAGAGATTGTTTTGTGTGGAATCTTTGTCTCCTACGCCGCGGGGGGAATGGTCTTCTGTTCTCGCCACTGTTTAACCATCGATAAACCGTTTTATCCTTATGGTCTTCAATTACTGTCTGCAACTTTCTGTTCTTGAATTGCACAAGGGTCTCTTTGTATTCTTTAATCTGGGAAGACAATTTGTCAAGCCACTGTTCAGATGAGTCCTCGGTCAGTACTGCAATCTTATCTCTTTCCCATTCCTGTATTTCCACTTTAACTCTTTCAAGTTGATTTCTCACCTCTTCTGTGACCAAGAGGATAAGATCCAAGGAACATTTATTAAGTATTGCGCACCAGCGCTTGCAAAACTCAGGGTTGTTGCGTCCAATAGTGGGTTGATTACGTATCCTGAAGCCCCTAGGAATCATGAGCTTCCTATAATACTCTGAGAGATAGACCCCATGTAGTCGTAAATCAACTTCCTTCTTTTTCAATTTCACCAAAGCCAAATAGATGGCTTGTGCCGTGTTGCCACCGGTAGTCTCCTCTTCAGGGTTAAAGAGAATTCTGGCTGCGTCATCCACCGTAAAGGTTAGGGTCTGTGTGCTTTCTACATCAGGTTCCATTGTCAATTGCCACAGGTCAGGTGTAGTGTGAAGTGTTGGTGGTGAATAGACAAATGTCTAATTGGAGAGAGGTTTCTATCATGTGGGTGCAACAACAAATTGATATCCGTTTAGCAAAGATGTGCACTCTCACTTATATGCAACAACCAGGGTGCTAGTGAAATTAGATACAAAATCAGAAACAGACCTTGCACTCGCTGGATTTTTTAACAAACTTTTTTACTTGGCAAAAATAGTGACGTTTCGGGGACAGTGTATCCCCTTCCTCAGACAGTGAATGCTTCAAACTTAGGTGAATTTATACAAACAAATAAATAACCCCTCCCCCCAATTAGCAAAAAAAACCCGCCAAAAGTGTTGCTATGGTGACCATATGTCACAAAGTGAACATCATATATACATTATAATATAAGCAATCAAAGCTATGACAGTGAAGATGATCAAATTAAAAGACCTGTAGTAAAATGAACATGGTAAACAACTTAACATTTCAAGTACTGGTATTCTTAACAAATCCCTAATGTCCGTTATTGTCCGGGGAGCCAGCCAATATTGGAAGCCTTATATGTTGTAGCCTAGGTGGTCAGGCATAAAATACACACTCAAAACCTACCAAGATGGGAAAACAAAGTTCTAATGTAGATTGCCGTGTCCCACGCCATCGCAACACGCCCGCACTAGGTAGAACAGACAAACCCGGAAGTGCATCGGCCGATCATACCAACCACTTCAAAGGGATCCGACTAACAATTTCCAAATTCTGATACAGCAGGCGGTCCAAGAAGGATTGAATGAAGGGTGGATCGATGAAGACATTGCTGGTTTCTTAAGGATTAAATATCCAGTCTGTCCCATACTGTACACACTTCCCAAAATCCACAAGGTTTTGGAGAAGCCTCCCGGGAGGCCAATTGTCTCTGCCAGGAATTCCATCACCTCTAGGTTGGCTATATATGTGGACCATTTTCTTCAGCCCCTTGTGAGAAATATGAGGTCATACCTTAGGGATTCGTCACAGCTGATTGCAGAACTGAAAACTATCAAGTTCGATGAACCATACATCTTGGCCACAGCAGATGTAAATAGCTTATACACAATCATCCCACATGAGACTGGGAAACAGTATGTGGCTGATGCTTTGGACAAATATCCCTATATTGGTCCACCTAGAGACTTCCTGATAAATCTGTTAGACCTGAGCCTACGTCTCAATTATTTCAGGTTCGAGGGAAAGTACCACCAGCAAATATCAGGTACGGCCATGGGATCAAACGTGGCCCCCTCATTGGCCAATCTATACATGGAGCATTAAGAACTACATGTGATGAAGATATACCAGAATCCAGGAATGATATATTACAAACGGTATATTGACGACCTGTTAATCATTTGGAGGGGTACAGCTACAGAGTTGGAAAGATGGTTTGAAGAATTGAATTCACTCAATCATCCAGTGAAACTCAAACTCAAACATGATTTGGAAAACATTGAGTTCCTGGACCTAAACATCTTTAAAACAGAGAGTGGTTATTTGGGTACCTCGTTGTTTAGGAAACCCACGGACAGGAACTCTATTCTACACGCCACAAGTAACCATCCGACTGCACTTCTCAGGGCTATTCCGAAAGCCCAACTACAGCGGGCCGCAAGAAATAATAGTGATGAGACCAGAAGACACCAACAACTGGATGAGATGCAGCAACGATTTGTACAACGAGGATATAATCCGCACCTTGTTAAACAAAGTAGAATGGGAGTGGAAAGCAATACCACTATGTCTACCCGAACCGATCCTAAAGACGATCAGCGGATGACCTTTACTACGGTATACAGTCCTTCGACTAGAGCCTTAGGCATAACACTAAGAGAACACTGGCACATCATACAAGGTGACCCCTCTCTTCCATTTAACAAGTGGCAACCTCCGAGAGTGGGTTATAAACGTGACAAAAATTTAAAAGATCTGTTGATGCTCACGGACCCCACACATTGCTATAACCCTGAGACATGGCTGACACAGAGAAAGAAACCAGGATGCTATAGGTGTGTGGGATGTACCACCTGTAATGCCATGATTCCAGGACCAACGTTTGGACATCCCCATCGCAATCAGAGGTTCAAGATTAGGCATGTGCTAACGTGCACCACCTCTCATGTGGTATATCTATTAAACTGCAGCTGTGGGCAGTCCTATGTGGGAAAAACAACTGACGATGCCCGGACCAGGTTCGCTAACCACAGATCATCCATCAGAACGGCCCTTAAGAAGGGCTCTAGTGACCAACCTGTGGCCCGGCACTTTGTGGAGAAAGGCCATGGACTCCATGATCTGAGATTCACCTTAATTGATCATGTCCCCCCATTAAGGCGGGGTGGTGATAGGGATACACTTCTCCTGCAAGTTGAGGCCAAATGGATTTTTCGTTTGAATACCCTGCAACCACATGGACTTAATACTATGTTTGACTGGCATTGTTTCTTGTAAATTAGACCCAGCTCTTAGGGAGATCTGCCTATTTACCATGGGAGTCCATGTTATCCAGATTTTTTCTACTTGAGAGTCCACACTCTATTCTCATTTTATTTTCATTTATTTATTAATTATTATTTATTATTTTTTATTCTATTTTAATTTATTTTTATTTTTATTATTATTTTTTATATTTATATTTACTTTTATTTTTTTATTTTTATATTTATTTCTATTTTAATTTTATTTTAATTTTATTTTTATTTTTATATTTATTTATCTTTACAGTTTATTCTCATTCGTCTGTTTCTCCCCTTCCTTTTTTTCACTAACATTCTCTTTTTTTCACTAACACTCTTTTCCCATTTTCCCATTTTTATTCGGTTTCCTTGTATTTAAGTATTGGTGGGGTATTTTGGTTCTTTTCTTTGGGGCGTTTGGTACTCTCTCATTGGTCATGCCATCCCAGTTCACCTTCTTTAATGGGTGATATTACCGTGTATAAATTTGTACATATTCTCCATCATGGTACACTGTGCATATTGGATAGTGAATGCACATTAGTGATATAGTCCCTGTAGCAGCGTCCACTATGATATAGATGCGCTCTAGGGAGAATGTATGATATTATTATACCCCCATCAGAATACGGCAAGATGGCTCTATATATATGATTTACTGGTTATATTTACGGCAGTGGTATAGCACTTGTAGCAGCACTTATTACAAGTATCTATTGATGTGTACTATTACAATGTTATGCTTAGTAGCTGATTTGTCCGATATGCTTCTTTGTTGCTATTTGGATCGTTGTGACCCATTGCCATGACAACCCCAACCGCAACCCGAGTGATTGGTGCATGGCCAGACACGTGATCGGCCGATGCACTTCCGGGTTTGTCTGTTCTACCTAGTGCGGGCGTGTTGCGATGGCGTGGGACACGGCGATCTACATTAGAACTTTGTTTTCCCATCTTGGTAGGTTTTGAGTGTGTATTTTATGCCTGACCACCTAGGCTACAACATATAAGGCTTCCAATATTGGCTGGCTCCCCGGACAATAACGGACATTAGGGATTTGTTAAGAATACCAGTACTTGAAATGTTAAGTTGTTTACCATGTTCATTTTACTACAGGTCTTTTAATTTGATCATCTTCACTGTCATAGCTTTGATTGCTTATATTATAATGTATATACGATGTTCACTTTGTGACATATGGTCACCATAGCAACACTTTTGGCGGGGTTTTTTTGCTAATTGGGGGGAGGGGTTATTTATTTGTTTGTATAAATTCACCTAAGTTTGAAGCATTCACTGTCTGAGGAAGGGGATACACTGTCCCCGAAACGTCACTATTTTTGCCAAGTAAAAAAGTTTGTTAAAAAATCCAGCGAGTGCAAGGTCTGTTTCAGATTTTATATATATATATATATATATATATATATATATATATATATATATATTGTGTATATATATATATGTATAAAACATATATATGACATATATATATATATATATATATATACATACACACTGTATATATCAATATATATATATGTATGTATGTATATATATATATATATATATACACATATATATATATACATCTATACAGTATATATATATGTATATACATACATACATATATATATATATATATATATATATATATATAACCCATATATTTATATATATATATATATATATATTATCCAAAGTGTAAAACCACAAAAGCGCTCAAAGTCCATATAAGTAGAGTAAAAAGAGGGTCTTTATTAGAACATGTTAAAAGCAAAAAAAGTGTCCTATATAGGACTAATCCAAGTTGTATTTTGCAGGCGCACAGAGAGCATACATGTTTTGTGCTCAGGTAGCACTTGTTCACTGCTTACCTGTGCACCTGCAAAGGCCTGCCTTTTAATCACAGGATTTAAAGTGATACATCACATAATATTTGACAACCTGAAGCTCTACTACATATGCCTGTCTATTTAGAAAAATCACACAGATAAATATGAACATACAGATTTAAATGATATATATCTATACATCCTTATTGACTTTTTTTTAAATCTAAAACAAATATTACATGTAGTTAACCATTATTGTTTGAGAAAAATTTGAGATAGATATTGATGTTGAATTTAAGATTTAACTAATGACTAATACTGATATTCAAAGATGATGAAGTACAAAAATGTTCTAATCACTATATTAGTTTTTTTTCCCAAGATAATAGACTATTTCTTACAGATGTAACATGATAGAGATTTATACAAATAAATCTAAGTCTCTCCTCTTATTTATCCCTGAAGGATAGCTAGTTTGCAAGGTTAGTATCCAAAAAATCTCCCTTTTGTCTAGGATCATTTCCCTATTTCCTCCTCTACTCCACACTGGTACAAAATCTATGCCCTGCACCATTAAGGCATTAACGTCTGCATTGTGTTTTTCCTTAAAGTGTCTCGCTACTGGTGTGTCTGAGCTTTCATCCTCAATACTGCGTAGGTGTTCAAGAAATCTCTCTTTGAGCGGCCTAGTAGTTTTTCCTGTATACTGCTTAAAACAGATTTTACATGTTAATAAATATATTACATGTGTAGTTGAGCAGTTAATGGCATATTTAATTCTATGTTGTTTGTTGGTTATCGTTGATAGAAATTCATCTCCCTCTTTAACAAAGTTACACGTCCTACATATAAGGCCTCCTACACTTAAAGAACCCTTTCTTTCTTTGTAGCCAATTTTTTAATTCTGAAGGTGACAAATAATTTGACAAAGTTTTACCTCTTTTTGGATATATAATTACATCCTCCCTGCATAATTTCCTTAAGAATGGGATCTGAGTATAGTATTGGTATGGAATTACGTACTATATTACAGATTTTATTATATTCCAAACTGTAGTTTGTAATAAATTTAAGTTTATTATGATGTTTGTCAGTATTTTTCTTTTTCTTTGTATTTAGAAGTTGCTCTCTAGGTATATTATCCACGTTGTTTTTCGCTCTGGTTAATACCTCATCTTTAAAGCCTCTATCCTTCAATCTTTCTAGGGCAATCATAGCATGTTTTTGATATTCTTTTTCATCAGTGCAGTTACGTTTTAATCTAATTAGCTCCCCTTTAGGGATAGCTTCAATGACATGCTTAGGATGACAGGAATCGTATTTTAAAGTAGTGTTTCCTGCAGTGGGTTTCCTAAATAAGGTGCTATTTATATTGTTTGTATTCTCATCAATATAAATATTAAGATCTAAAAAACTGACATTGGTAGTACTGTAATCACTTGTAAATTTAATACCACACTCATTGGTATTGAGGTATTGACAAAATTTTTCAACCTCTGAATCATCTCCATCAAGTACAAACAATAGGTCATCTATGTACCTAAAAAATGATACAATGTGTTGTTTGTATGGATTTCTATCTCCAAAAACGTGGGACAGCTCCTACCAACCCATAAAAAGGTTGGCGTACGAAGGGGCAAACTTGGCCCCCATAGCTGTCCTACGTTTCTGGAGATAGAAATTGCTACCAAATTTGAAGAAATTATGAGTAAGCAGATACTCTATAGCATTTATGAGAAAAACTTTTGTTGCTGCTTCATAATTACTATAATTATCCAAAAAGAATTCAATTGCTGTTAGGCCTTTATCATGTAGTATTGAGGTATACAAAGATGATACATCTGCAATAACTAATCTGTAAGATGATTTCCAATGTATATTATGTAGTTTTTTTTTAATAAAGCTGTAGTATCCTGAATGTAACTAGGTAGATTTCTTACTAGCGGTTGCAGAAAGGAATCAACTAGCTCTGAGAGTGACTCATTTAATGAATTAATGCCTGCAATAATAGGCCTTCCTGGATATATATATATATATATATATATATATATATATATATATATATATATATATATATATACAAAGAGGTATCAGCGCACATCCATTTTCCAAAGCACAACATATTTTTTGAACTGCTGCAAAAAATTGCCTGCAAATACATCAAGAGACAACTATTCTTTTTAAATAATATTGGGAACTTAGTCACACAATATGGCCATATTTTGCTTAGCCAGTCACCACTTACAAGGTGTCCCAATTCGACTGGTCCTACACTACAGTCCTTTTGCCACAGAGGGCTGAAACCTTCCTGCTTTTACTCTTCATAATAGAATGAGACTCCCTGGCTTTTTATTTATGCAACAGACACTTTTGTCTGTTGCATAAATCTACATGCAACACATCTTTTGGCTGCATATATCTATAGGTGCATTTCCACTAACATGCTAACTACTTGAATTAACTTGTCGCCCTGTGTTAATATCCCAACCTGGCTTGGTGAACTTTTCCAACAAACTAACACAAGACGCTGCTCGGTTTTAACTGCATGCATGCTTTCACTCTGCTCTATTCTTAGCCCACAGCAAGAAACCACAACAAAATTAGGGAATCATGATACAATAATGGAGCACTTGTAACAAAGTGTTTAACAATACAAGAACTGGTTTCTCTTGCAGGAAAATATTTATGCTACTCCAATGCTAATTTTCATGAAAAGTGATACATAAATTACTGGCATATTTCTCTTGCTATATAAAAACAGTTGGTCGATTCAGGACCTTCATTGAATATGTCGACAAGTGTTAAAGCATTATTATTATGTAATGTATGTTGAGCAACTAACTTGTTTTACAATTTATGCAATTGTCTGATGCCATGTCTAGTTAGAAAAGGTATATCTAAAAAAGTCTGGCTCAGTTTACTAAAACCGCAATAGGTCTGACGACTTTTATGGAGTACTTTCTACTCTTATCCATTTCTAACTTTAACCCCTTAATGACCGAGGACGTACAGGGTACGTCCTCAAAAAAAAGGCAGTTAACGTCTGAGGACGTACCCTGCACGTCCTCGGGGGGGAAAGCAGCTGGAAGGGATCCTGCTCGCTTCCAGCTGCTTTCCGGTTATTGCAGTGATGCCTCTATATGGAGGCATCCTGCAATAACCTTACATGGTCATCCGATGCAGAGAGAACCACTCTGTGGCCCTCTCTGCACCGGACATCGATGGCCAGTATCGTTGGTGGGTGGGAGGCGGGTGGGCGGCCATCGGTGTGCCCTGTGACATCAAGGGGGGCGGGATCGGAGGCGGGACCGTGCACGGGGCGGGAACCGCTACACTACGGAAAATATTTTTAGGAAAAAATGCCCAAATCTTGTTTGTGCAAAAGCACAAAAAGAGATTGTGGAGGGGTGGGGGGTTGGTTTTGTGTGGGGGGAAGCTACACTACAGAAAATTTTAATAAAAATTAAAAAAAAAACATGTTTTCTTCTAAACTGGGTACTGGCAGACAGCTGCCAGTACCCAAGATGGCGCAGATTAAGTTAGAGTGGGAGGGTTATAGAGCTGTGGGGGATCAGTGAGGTTGGGGGCTAAAGGGGGGATAGTACACAGCAGCATATGTAAATATGCTTTTAAAAAAAACACAAAAAAACAAACAAATATAGCTTTTATTTTAGTACTGGCAGACTTTCTGCCAGTACTTAAGATGGCAGGGACAATTGTGGGGTGGGGGAGGGAAGAGAGCTGTTTGGGAGGGATCAGGGGGTCTGATGTTTCAGGTGGGAGGCTGAGCTCTACACTAAATGTGATATTAACCCTGCAAGCTCCCTACAAGCTACCTAATTAACCCCTTCACTGCTATCCATAATACACGTGTGATGCGCAGCGGCATTTAGCAGCCTTCTAAATACCAAAAAGCAACGCCAAAGCCATATATGTCTGCTATTTCTGAACAAAGGGGATCCCAGAGAAGCATTTACAACCATTTGTGCCATAACTGCACAAGCTGTTTGTAAATGATTTCAGTGAGAAAAAAACGTTAGTGAGAAAAAAACGTTAAATTTTTCACAATTTTATAAAATTGTGAAAAATTTAACGTTTTTTTTTATTTGATCGCATTTGGCAGTGAAATGGTGGCATGAAATATACCAAAATGGGCCTAGATCAATACTTGGGGTTGTCTACTACACTACACTAAAGCTAAAATTACCCCAAAAAGCTCCCTACATGCTCCCTAATTAACCCCTTCACTGCTGGGCATAATACAAGTGTGGTGCGCAGTGGCATTCTAATTACCAAAAAGCAACACCAAAGCCATATAAGTCTGCTATTTCTGAACAAAGGGGATCCCAGAGAAGAATTTACAACCATTTGTGCCATAATTGCACAAGCTGTTTGTAAATAATTTCAGTGAGAAACCTAAAGTTTGTGAAAAAGTGAACACATTTTTTTATTTGATCGCATTTGGCGGTGAAATGGTGGCATGAAATATACCAAAATGGGCCTAGATCAATACTTTGGGTTGTCTACTAAAAAAAAATATATACATGTCAATGGATATTCAGAGATTCCTGAAAGATATCAGTGTTCTAATGTAACTAGCGCTAATTTTGAAGAAAAAATGGTTTGGAAATAGCAAATTGCTATTTGTATTTATGGCCCTATAACTTGCAAAAAAAGCAAAGAACATGTAAACATTGGGTATTTCTAAACTCAGGACAAAATTTAGAAACTATTTAGCATAGGTGTTTTTTGGTTGTTGTAGATATGTAACAGATTTTGGGGGTCAAAGTTAGAAAAAGTGTATTTTTTTTAATGTTTCCTCATATTTTATAATTGTTTTTATAGTAAATTATAAGATATGATGAAAATAATGGTATCTTTAGAAAGTCCATTTAATGGCGAGAAAAACGGTATATAATATGTGTGGGTACAGTAAATGAGTAAGAGAAAAATTACAGCTAAACACAAACACCGCAAAAATGTAAAAATAGCCTTGGTCCCAAACGGACAGAAAATGGAAAAGTGCTGTGGTCATTAAGGGGTTAATGGCTCACGTTTTTCGTGTTAACATTTGTTGAAGTGTGGTAGTCATAGGGACCGGTCCTTTTTATGTTCTAGGAGGAATTCTGGAAAATATTTTAATAACTCACTGTATATGTATTTAGTGTGTTAAATAAATTCATATAATCAAGTCATGCTCACAGTCTCCTGAGTACTTGGACACAAAATTAACCCACAAGTTTTGATATTATATCATGAGAGTGCTACTGAATCTATTATTATTAAAAGAGTGCTGAAATCCCAGTCTTTTTAAAGGGATATTATTATATATCACTTTGTCTTCTCAAATAAATAAAAGTTATTTCTATTTAATGGGTCTGCACCAAATGCCAGTATATTTGGCGTAACTGAGTATCTGAATTGCTCAGAAAGTCACTCCAAAATACTCTTAGCAAATTTTTCCATTTACAAAAATTTCTTCTTTTTTATAAATATATAAATATATATATATATAGAGAGAGAGAGAGATCTATCTCAATATCAGTAAATAACATTATATCCTATGGAGAAATCAAATGAAAAATTGATGCATTAGAAATTATGAAATATATGTGTATATTTATTTTTTACAAATGTATAGCAAATATGTTTTTTAGGGTGCAATAGATTTAAACATATTATGCACTTTTAAAAATACGTTGGAATAACTATTACAATTTTATTACTGTTGCTTGTTCGTCTGTAGGAGTGACTCACCACTCTATCATAAACACAGAATCGCAATGCACGACGAAGCATTGTGATTCTGTATAATGAGGAACTCAGCGCACGTCAAGAGGGAACGCGCGCTGTGAGGAAAGGAGAAGACGGACGTTCGAACAGCAGTTGGATGCTGGGTTTATGACGGAACAATTTGAAAAAAAAAGTTTTTTTAGATAGGCGGCCAGAAAAGGCTATTATGCCAATAAATATTTTAAATGTTTTAAACGCTTCCACTGCGCTTTTTCTCTGCATAAGTATAATAAATTGAATATTATATTGTAATTAAACATTATAAGTTTTAAATTCACAAATGTTTACAGTCCCTTTAACACGCGGTTTATCTTGCAAACCCTGCATACAATTAACAATATTTTCATTTTCATATATATGTTATGTGGAATTCTGCTCAGTGACAGTAATTTTTCAAACTCTTAGACCATTTTGGAGAGGACTAAATATAATATAGACTTTAGTCTGCAAACTTTACAGTATAGAATCCCAATGGGCTCTATCTGGCCTCACTACAGTCATGTTCCTATCTCTTTCATTATGTAAATACTTACTGAGGGTCACTCTCGTAAACATTTGACAGACATTTTACACTTTAAAGGTTATAATGCTTTAGCTGCTTTCAAGTAAGAATATACCATATAAGAGTCTTCTAATATTAGCTTAGCTTAAGCTACACTCTGTCTTATATTAATTGCCTAGTCACTTAAAAGGCTGTTATCTTATGCTATCACACAGATAATAATGTTTAGATATTCCTAGAAGCTGAGTGATTTATTTCTTACTTAATTTTACAACTGATAACTCAATTCAACTATAGGGAAAGCTTATGCTCACTTTGCTCTGTGCGTTTTGATAAGACTCATGGGATTTGAAACAGTGAATAACTGACAATGCTATGAAACCAGAAGCCAATTCTCAAACTACTATAGAATACATGATGGCACAAAACCTGAGTAGATGACCTGTCCATGCAATAATACTTAATATTTTGGAACACAATCCACCTCTATAGTGATTTATGCACTATAGCAGGGTACATAAAATTTAATAGAATGGCCTGCTAGATCTATTGAACTCCCTTATTTAAGATTTAAATATTGGCTCAAGAGTGGCCTTCAGTTCTGTAGGAGGACCATTCTATGTATGGTAGAGGTATTGTTGATGGAATCTGTTTTTGTCATATATGTTATAAACTCTGGAAAAGCTGACAAATTCTGTTGACCAGATATTGTTAGTTATCGTAGACCCTCTGATGTTTATCTTAGAATTCATGTGTTGCAAGCAAACTTCAAATACATTCATTGTCCAGTCTGTTTTTTGGAGTTTTTGGTGGAATTTGCCAGATTTGGCTTTTTTTTCTCCACTTTTTTTGTGTCATGCCAATACAAACAAAAGACATAAACATGAGAATGCCTAAACATTTGTAATTGCAACATTTTTCTGGGCAAAGTGGTGCATTATCTGAAAGGAATGCAGGGGTGCCAATATTTTTGCCCATTGACTGTATGATAGTCACTGGTAACATAGAAACATAGAATTTGACGGTTGATAACAACCAAAAAGGCCCATCAAGTCTACCCATAATACATGTTACTTTATTCTTAGGATAGCCTTATGTAGGTCCCAGGCATTTTTTAATTTAATACAGTCTTAGTGTTTACCAATTCAGTTGGAAGTTTGTTCCATGAATCCACCACCCTTTCTGTAAAAAATTGTGACCCATTGTTTTGGCGTTTGTTTTTTTGTGGAAAAAACTTTCAACTTCAGCTTTATTAGGACCATTCATATATTTGAAGGTTTCTTTCATCAACTTTTCCCCTTCTCTCCTCTAAACTATACATAGTTAGGTCATAGGGCTCCATGTACTAAGCTGTCTACGAGGTCTTTGTGACTATTTCCGTCTAAATTTCTGCGTGCGGATCAATTACCGTATGTACTATGCCCAGAATTCATTGACAAAATTACATTTACAAGTGTCGAGCGAACTTGTCCGCAACTCTTATATTATAGTCTTTTTTCGTAGCTAGAAAATACTCGCTCTACATAAATCTTGCACAAAACAGTAATTACTAAACTATCTATTTATACGCTCGTGAATTAGTCCGCACCTACCTCGTGAAAAATCCCTTGCAAGCTTATAGGTGGTGAGCACCATAATAAAAAATAGGGTCTATAAGATATACGCCTACAACTGATATAAAAGAGGGACAATACACTTGAATCTTTACTCACTGTTGATCCTGCTAGCCATGGAGACACTTCTTCAACTGTATATTCTTCGTCTGATGTATTTTATACCGCAAATAATCAATTATACTATGCCTTTAAGAGGATGATAGAAATATAAATTTTGACCAAAAATGGAGCCACAATAGGCCTATATGTTTCATAATCAAAATTGTCACAAAAAAAAATTGATTTGCAAATATATTTAAGCAATAAAAATTTGGATAAACCGACTCTACTAGATAATTAGAATACAATTAACATTCATTCATACATTAAGATACTTAAAATTTAGACTTAATAAATGTTGTACCTCTTAGGTCGCTATCACAATCATCTGTAATCCCGACAATTACTTCTGGGCCTTAACGCTGCACAAGTCTCTGCTCGTAATCGGTCAGATCTGCGACATAAGCTGGTCCACCTCCGGTAGCACGGGAAGAATTTTTTTCTTTTGCCAATTTCGCTTTGGCAAATCTTTTAATGTCTTCGTACTTTTTCTTTATCAAGTCCCTGAGCACTGACAGCATCGCTGATACAAGTCCAGATACTCTTTTTTTCGGTGACTGGAAGTGTGCTTCGCACGACAACCGAATAAATAGTCATAAGAGTTGAGAACCATATCCACAAGAACCAGGTTCTGCTGGTGTGAGAAGTGTGGATTCTTGGATTTGTTTGTCTGTGAATCCAATCCAGAAGTTGCCATACTTAATTTATAAATAAAAAAAATATAGGCTTGAAAATCTTCAGGTTCGGGAATTATCAAATTGGACTTTTTATAGTGCTGCAATAAGCTCCCGCGACAAATGTGACGTTTCTGACACCTACAGTCACGTGGGACAAACATGACTGACAATTTGTAAGAAAATAATAGTACATTAGTACATTCGCAACTAGCGAGGCGTCAGATGTATGAATCATTCGCCTGCGCTGGATGCGGATTAGACGCAAGATTTTTTATGCTGTTTTTTAGTACATATGGCGGGCAGGCAGCATCTCGCTAGTTGCGAGTTCAAGCGATTCGACCAGACACGTTGTCGGCGAGAAAATTGACGCTTTAGTAAATGGAGCCCATAGAGTCTTTCTTTGTACATTTTATATTTTAGATAGTGTACATCTATTTCTTGTGTACTCTTCAACTGTCTATAAACCATGGTATTTAACATGAAGATCCAAATCATCTCTCTCGTTTACTCAATTCCTCTGTGACTATGTATGATTAATTACACTAATTGGCACACCTGATGCCCTTTTTCCAAAAAAATGGTTGGAAACAGGGGCTTCCCTATCTCCACATTTTATATTGGACCAATGCTGGCTCATTCTCTCCCATACTTTTTTTTACTGTTTCTCCTATGTAAATTAGAGAGCACGGGCAGTAAATCATAATTTTATCACACAAGAAGAGTCCCCTTCTTATATATATGCCCATTCCTGGGGTGCACAAATTTACCACTTGTAACTTATAGATCCAAGACATCTCTTTCTGTTTCAGTAATGTTTCCCGATTTACTAAATTCCTCTTTGGCTTTGTATGATCAATTAATTACACATCACCTGATGCCTTTTTTCTAAAAAAAAATTTGGAAACAGGGGCTTTTCTATCTCCACATCTTATATTGGATCGATACTGGATCATTTTCTAACATACTTTTTTTTTTTTTACAGTCTTTCCTATATAAATTAGAGAGCACGGGCACTTACAAAATATTTATGCCCACTTCTGAGGTGCACAAATTCATCACCTTTATTAATTGACCTGCAACTCATGCAGCCCAAAGAAGGGGGTAACAGCCTAACTTTTTTCTACCAATGTAAGTTTTTCCTTTTTACTCTTATGGCTTACCAGATAATCTGCTATTTTTTTTACTCTTCTATATGCCATCAATGGGTAATTTTTAAATATGTCAATATTATCATTGCATTCTCTTAAGATATGCCATTGTTTGTGTAATATTTTCGAGATGTGGTCGCTATAAGTGTTGTGAAAAAAAAAAGATTTTATCTTTTTCTTTTCTAGGTGTTCCTCTCTCTCTCTATGTCCTGTGCAGATTTTTTCTACTACTTGTGGGTTTCCTCTCCTTATGAATGTCTAATTTCTAACAACCTTATGTCCAAGTTGGGCTTTTCTGACACAATTCTTTTTACCCTCAGCTGACTGGCAAATATTCTACTGACTTTCTGGGGTGGAAGTTATCATAGTCTGTTACTTTAGTATAGAGAAAGCACAGTTTCTTCACTATGTGTCAATGTAAAATTTTAACATTCTACCACAAGCCAAATATGTCATATATGTATTGCCACATTGTCTGAAAAAATCACTTTCATATACAAATTGGTATATGATGGAGCAACGTTGGACCCCATTGCTGTTCCTTTAATTTGCAATAACCTGTCATCTTGAAACAGGTAATTATTCCAATATAGAATTAGCCTGAACAGTTCCTCTATAAAGGCACACTGTTCTGTGTTTTTATTTTTTTACCTACTGACAATACTTTATGAATTATGCTATGTGTATAGGCTTTTCACATCTAAAGTGTAAATTATAAATATCTGAGGGTAAATTTAGTGTTTTGACATTCTTCTGGAAATCCCCTGTGTCTTTAATGTAAGAGGTAGTCTTGACCACCTCTGGTTGCAGCAGCTTGTTTACAAATATTGATATATTAGTGTATATTGTGTTTCCCTGGTGGGGCTGAATTGCTCTTATATACTTTAAGGAAGATCTCTACAATAAAAATCCAAAACATCTTAATTTCTATACGGTCCCCAAAGTTTTTATCAATTAGTCCTTTATTGAATACTCTTATTAATATTTCTCTATTTACTTCGATATTCTGGTTTCTTGTTTTCACAGTTAACCTTTTATAGGTAGCACCATCTTATAATTGCGATTCAATTTATGTAATGTAATACAATCTATCCAAGACCACCATTGCAACCCCTTGTCAGACTTTTCTCTAAGTGTATTGAGGAGTGCCCTCTATCCTGGAAACATATTAGACTTACCTCTACCACAATGTTTTATTTTTTTCTCTTTAAACCTTTGGAGACACTGACAATACTGTGAACATTGCTAGCAACACTATGGATGATCAAGCATGGACTGAAAAGTCTTTGGGACTGAGGAAAATTAGTAATTACATACCAAATGTGTCTACATAGATTGAATTGGTTAATAAAGATTTACAAATTGCACTTTTAACTTGATATTACAGGAACTTGTAAAGGTCCTAATTTAATTCAAATAGGACTATTTCTCAAAAAGGGCAAAATGTCAGCCCTTTATTCAGTAATTTGCACTCACTGTCAGTTCTTTACACAAGATGTTGAGGACAGTTCAATCTCCTGACCAGCTTGCTGTAGTCACTGGTGGCTTGTTCAGTGCTTCCTTTCGCCTTTGCGTCTCCTTTGTAGAAGCTCTGACTCTATAACAATGAGCTTGATGTGGATTCCGTTGCAGCTTCACTCAGGGTCACGTGGGCTTTGCCTCATGCGTCTGTTGGTGCCTTGTTTTCCCTTGGGAGGATTCCTGCTTTGGTTACCATAGTAACCCATACACCACTTATACATCTTCCCCAATGAGTAGTCCTGTTCGTCATTTTGAAATTTAACACGTTTTTTTTCTCTTTTTAACTACCTTTTATAGGCTCTTGATTTTTATCAACATCTTGGTGTATTTGTTTATCAGTTCATATATTCAGATATTAATTTGGATACTTCTTCCTTTGTCACTTTATTTTCTTGCTTATCAGTCTCCTTTAATAGAGATTCTTCATTTAACACCATTGTCATATGAGTATTTATTAAGGATTGCCTCACATTTATCACAGTATTTCTTGTTATTCCTTAGGAGTGTTGGACAGGTGCTCATTTCAGAAGCCTCTGGGTATCCTCTTTACTAAGTAGTATTACAAGAGTATAGAAGCTTGTAGGTCCCAGGCTGGAGTTACGCTGAGGAAAGCAGTACAAGATAAATTACAGCAGGCTGAAGAAAATCAAAAAGTCTGGAATAAAAAATATCAAAATCAGGATCCACAGAACCTTAGTCAGGATCAGGCAATGATTCAGTATCAATCAAAATAGCAGAATCCAAAACAATCCAAGATCAGCAACAGGGAAATCAGAAGACCAGGATAAGGACAGGAATAGAGTCAGTAGCTAGGAGTCAAAACCACAATGCAAGAGCATTGAGTTAAAGATGAGGCAGCCCTTAAAAAGGGGAGTGATTACCTAATGAAGTCCTCCTGAGAAAACAGGTGTGCGCAGGACAGCAGGTGAATTAAGAGGCTGATCAGTAGTAAGATATCTTCAGTAGCAAAAGTTCCTAAATTGCTCAGAGCCAGAGCACTAGTTTCTGAACCAGGAAACAAAGGTTCAATCCTAACCATAACATTTCAAGCTCGCCTTTTGCCAGGCTTCAGGGAATAGTCCTGAATTAGTTTAAATGTTTTTTTTTTCAAGAGGGTCAAGGCAAAAAAAAGTAATAAAATCCTTTTGGATATCACTGTTGAATCATTTTGGTGCATATTGGTGATGTTAGACTAGAGAGAAGAAACGAAAATCACATGATAACTATGTTTTCTAATGGATTGGCCTCAAAGTTAAAAACGGGTGAAAATATATGCAAGGTAATTTCCTCAGCACTTGTAATGGATTGAAATAAATCCAAATTAATTAAAGGGACATGAAATACAGGATATTCATTGTATATGGAGCTCATAATATACTGCTAATTATCTCTTAAAGATCCATGCATGGAATTCAACATTGGTTTCCTTTACAGGATATTAGTTGCTAAAGCTTATACCCAAGTAATACTAAGCAGCAGAGGCTACATTGAAACCCCTACGGTGGAGCTTGCTTACTAGTTAAAAAGTCAACATTTTTGTTAAGGATAATCTGACAGGTTTTGTTCATGCAAAAGTAAGGGTGGTACAACACTTGTGCAGTAGTAACTTAGTGAAGACTGGCAGACAGATACCCTAGTTTTTAACATTGTTTTTTTACTAAATAGGGGCCTGTCTGATTAGTTACATGAAATGATGACCCAGACCCAGAATTAACTGACACTGATTTTGTCATCAAACAAGTTCTAAGTTAAAGGGACAGTCTACATCCGTATTAAGTGTCGCTTATACTTTCTATTTATAGCTGATAGTGCTAACTCACCCGCTCTAATCTTGATATGTTGATTTCCAAACCGACATCTTCGAAATTAAAAGTTTATTTTCACCCGTTATAAATGGCCGCCAAACTCCGCCCATTCACTTCTCCTCCTAAATTTTTCGCACCTTCTCTATCTAATCCATGCTCGTGCACGGTCAGTCACCTACGTCACATGCGTGTGAAAACGCATGCCCGAATATACACAAGTGACGTAAATGCAAAAGTCTGTCTGTGCTTCACGTTTTCTATTCCCCTTATAGATTTTTAGTTCCGACGCTAGACGCGTCCTTGTTATTCCAAAAAGACAAAGAAGACTCTCACAAGGATGTGGATATCTCCTGAAAGTATGCACCTGTAAGCACTCTTAGCCTAGACTTTGAGGCGGTTTTTCCAGACCGGGTAGAAATAAAATATAACTTTTATTATGAATTGCACTTAAAATAAGGGTAACACACAAATTAAAATCGACACTAGCACTTTCATGTAATTGGACTGTATATATTCACTTGGGTGGAGGACTGTAATATCAGTGGCCTGTAATGCTTATCTTAGTTCCCCCAGAATAGTGCTATATTAGATATGCTATACTTAGAAGAATGAGTCCCACAACACTGTGTATGTTAAATCAATCTATGACATACACTCTCTATAGGAATATTTGGGTACCCTGGTAATCCCAGTGTATGTAATGTCAGCCAGGAATGGTTCTTTATGAACTCTCTCTGTTTTTGTACCTGAGAGCTGTTGTTTATTTATAAAACAGCAATTGCGGTTTTTGATTAATACTGTAGGATTCGCTAAAGCGCTCTGTGGATTGGATATTCTAGAGTTGCCTCTGTTAGCTAGAAAAATGTTACACTAAGATGTGTAAATTAGCGTTATAAAAAGTGATTTTAATTTTAGCGCAACCCAGATATCATGCAAAGTCTGTAAGGCTTCCTTTATAACTGTTATTGCAATATTTTTATTATGCGTTTTGGAGACGTAACCTTTTCTGTAATTCCCCAACACGGCACAATTTTTATTTTCCTTTGTATATGCTAAGGACATCCAAATGCCCGTATCTTTATTCCAAGAGAACAAATCCCTATATTGCCTGTGTCAGTATTGTTTATATTTGGCTATATATGCCTCTAGGTTTTTTAGGCAGTGTCTTAATTATAAAGAACCATTTACTCTCTATTGCCTCTTGTGACACAGTTATGTTTGGTTCTGTGTATGTTATTCACGGAGCCTTAGGAGAACTACGTTACGCTGTTCACAAAACCTTATCTTCTATTGCAGATATAACTGTTAATATATTTTAACTGTAATTGCGTTTACTGAGCTTTCCGTACAACAAATCCTCTCTGGTATAGTTTAAGGGTAGATGTTAGGCTAAATAACTACGTAATGAATATATTTAACCCTGGCTAAATCTGGCACAACCCAGACTATTCCACAAATTAACTCAGTATAGTTATAGTCGTCTTGTCTCTAATTTGACATGAAGTGCTAGGCAGTTAAAATTAGAGCGCCCAAACGCTCACATAGACTCCGGGCTTTGTCAAAGGCGGCGAGCCGCCGATTGCTTGGGGGTATATGCCGGTAAAACCGGAAGTCCCGCCTTCTTCTATTTTTAGTTTGTGTACTGATTGGTCATCATTTTTGTAATGACAGCTTCGTATTCCAATCGGTTTTTACTATTGTTAGTTACAGTGTTATGCTGGGGTTTAGCGAGCTGTCACTACATTGCATGTTAGATTTTATCTTGGACTATTATTCTGATTGCAACTTAGATAGTTTCTAACATATTCTTACTGGCTAAATAGATTATAGGGGTACTATCTTCTTATCACTCACAACTTCTGTTCTGTTTGGTTTGACTTTTTATTTGTTATATCCTATGTATTAAATAGTCACCAATATTTCATACAAGTACAATGTTATGATAGATTAAATATATACTCAAACTGTATATAAGTGTGGATGATCTTTAATTCACCATAAGTGTATAAGTGACATATTCAAAAAACACCAATGTCTCTTGTTTGTGAATTGTGTTGTTTATTAAACGTAATCCTTATGTGGGATGTGTTTTTTCTTAGTGACGATTGTGTTCTAGCTTATATCATCTGGTTCATGCTCTACTAATTGTAGTAATTTTGTATGTGCAGTATTAGTGAAAGTGTGCACTTAAGATTCCATGTGCCTCAATTGTATGGAGAAATCCTGTGAAGATTGGGTGACCTGTGACATTAAATGAATGTGTGTGCTCTTGACGTCTGTGAGAAAAATCTGAAAACGATTTATTTGTGTGGGAAGGGGTGAAGATTTGTTGTTGGCTTAGAATGACTTGTATAATATCTTGTTCGTATTGTCATTCAATGTTATTATGTTTTTTATTTTTGTACTTTTTTTACTTTGTTATGTCTTGTGTTTAAATTTCACATTAATATCTGTGCATAGTAATTATTTAGTCGGATGAGTTGTACCTCTACTATTTATATAGAATTTCTATGGTTCTTTATAATATTACACCAGTATTAATTACAGAAAAATATAGTAGTTGTTCTGCTCATTTAACCCTTGAGGTTGAACTGAGTTCAGTAAATAGATCCACCGACTCTCAGCTTTCAGTAGAGCTGATTCTAAGTTTCCTCCCCT
Organism: Bombina bombina; assembly: GCF_027579735.1. Taxonomy (NCBI): domain Eukaryota; kingdom Metazoa; phylum Chordata; class Amphibia; order Anura; family Bombinatoridae; genus Bombina; species Bombina bombina. Next base: position 764,985,239 of record NC_069502.1, on the reverse strand, counting down.
CATTCCTAAACTCACTTTTTCTATACCCCAGCATTGTAGGTCATTTTGGTTTGAGTTATGGAATTTTAAGAAATGTGCAGCTACACTAGTTATGGGTTTCATCTCTTCCTTATCTTTCGCTGCATTTTTAATGTTCCTTAAATGTTCCATTAGTCTCAGATGTAATTTCCTTGAGGTCATTCCTACATAGTACAGATTGCATGTACAATACAGTACATAAATTACACTCTCTGTATTGCAACTGATGTATCTTTTGATGCTGTGTTTCTTGCCGAACCTGTCTGTGATAGTATCTGTATTGCGCATGTATTTACATGTGCTACAGTTGCCACATTTGTGTGCTCCTGGTTTGAATGCAGTTATGGTTTTCTTCCTTTGGAAGTGGCTACTGGTTACAAGGTCTTTTATATTTTTCATCCTTCTGTATCCAACTGAAGGCCTATCTCCTAAGAGGGTTTTTAATGTTGGGTCCATCATTAGGATGTTCCAGTGTTTCTGTACAATATTGAGGATTTGTGGTGTTTGGCTGTTGTATGTCATAATCAGTCTGGGTACATTGGAGCTGTTCTTATATTTTTTGAAAAGGAGGTCATTTCTTGGAGTGTGTAAAGCTCTATATTTGGCTTTCTTGGTACTTCTTTTACTGTATCCTCTTCTCCATAGTCTCTCCTCCAATTCTTTTGCCCTGTCATTAAATACCTGATCCTCTGAGCAGTTTCTGCGTAGCCTTAAAAACTCTCCTGTTGGTAAGCTTTTCATAGTGCCTGGAGCATGAGCACTAGTACTGTGTAGCAAACTGTTTGCCGCTGTAGGTTTCCTGTACAGGTCGGTAGTCACATTGCCATCACTTGTTTTGTTAATTGTTATATCCAGAAAGTTTATTTTTGTCAGACTTTCTTCATGTGTTAATTTGATGTTCAAATCATTTTGATTTAGGTGTTTTAGGAAATTTAATAAATCATTATGTGTGCCTTCCCAAATAAAGAGGATATCATCTATGAACCTTATCCACAAAGGGATACAGTCGGTGTACTTTTGATTGCTTTCTGTAAATACAAATTCTTTCTCCCACCAGCCTAAAAACAGGTTGGCATAAGTGGGTGCACAGGTAGTGCCCATGGCAGTGCCCCTTGTCTGCAGATAGAATTGGCCATCAAATGTAAAGAAATTATAGGTCAGTACAAAATCTAACAATTTAAGAATAAAGTTGTCATGTTCTTTATTTTCTTCAGAGTACCTTTCTAAGAAATATTTTGTGGCTTGTATACCCTGTTGGTGGTTGATAGAAGTATAAAGGGACTCTACATCAGTAGTAACTAGCCAAGTGGCGTCCTTGTTATTGCTCAATCTGTAAGAGGCAATAATTTCCCGCTTTGCTCAAGCATGTTCAAATCGATTTTTCAAAGCAATTTACCCAATCTATTTTACATTGATATCGATTCTAATAAAAATAAAAAAACGTTATGTGCTTTTATTGATGCTTTTAAAAAATATCAGGCAATTCCAATGCAATAAACTAAACTCTTATTGACTAACAATTCACATTTATTCCAATCCACTTTATCTAATCTAATTGTTTAATAAGTTTTTATAGCAAAAACGTCATATTTGTCTTTTCTAATACTTTTAAACTGGGAATGTAGTTATTAGAATCCAACAATCTACGAAGTGTATATCGTTGAAACTTGCTGTTGTACTGCTTTTAACCCTTTAAAATAGTTAATACAATTTTCTTTTAATCTATATTCAATATTATTTTATTGCTACACAAAAATTAACCTTTTCAAAATCTCTCTCTATCTCTCTCTCTCTCTATATATATATATATGTATGTATATATATATATATATATATATATACATATATATCTATACGTATATATATATATATATATATATATATATATATATATGTATATATACATATATATATGTATATATACATATATATATGTATATATACATATATATATATATATATATATATATATATATATATATATGTATGTAAAAGAACAGTAAAAAGAAGGGTATTAGAACATATTGCAAACATTGAGCAAGGGGACATGTCCCATGGAGTGACAGACCATTTTAGAAAGAAACATAATAATGATCCTTCTAGTTTGAGATTTAAGGCAATAGAACAAGTGGTCATGGACGAAAGGAGGGGAGACAGGATGTTATGTTTGAGACAGAGAGAAACATTCTGGATCCACTCCCTTCATACCTTGGAGCCCTATGGAATGAATAGGGAAGTGGATATTCAGGCCTTTTTAATTTAGTTTAATATAAATTTAATATTGATTCAATCTAATTTAATAGGGTATAAAATATAATCAGAATAAGTTTCACTTTTAAGAAATTGAATCGAATTTAAACAGGAGGATATCAATTATTTTTATGTGGGAAAATGATAAAGGGAATTCTTTATACTTCATTGCTCAAATGTAATTATTGAAAGTCCAAAAAACTTTATAGGTATGAGCCATTAACTGCATATTCAAATAGAAGATACAGATAATTAATACATTACAATAACTTTACTTCAAACAGCATTCATATACTTAGAAGTGATTAAAATTTCATTACCCATATACTGTAGTGAATGCATTACAATATCCCCTTATCAAGCAAGTGTTTTATATAGACACATGTATTATTAAATTGTAAATATAGTGAATGATCTGCTGATAGCTTAAAATATATATTGGTTATTAGATTTTAAAATATATATATTTTGATTTTTTACTATGTGTATATACATATGTACTTTTTTAAACTTGGATTAACATTAGAATGACTGTTTAGGAGGAACTCGCAAATTGAGTATACAGAGCTAAATCCTACAAAACAATGAATGTAATAGAACATAGGAGATTGTGTGTTGTCAAATAGGATTTTATGTTGTAGTTTTCCTTCAACAAATACTATTACCCCTCAGATACCGGCACTTTCATTGACAGGTCTCGCAAGTAGTTTGACGTAGGGAGGGCGTGAACCTTAACGCTGTCTCATAAGCACAGCAGGTAGGGTGGGCGTACATCAAGCCTCTGATGAAGCGGATGTTTCCGTGAAACGCGTAAGGCCACGCCCACCTTACGTCACTTGTGATTCACACGCCGAGCAGGAGCATAGCTATACACGCTGTTACTACTACCTGCAGCGTGGCTTTTCTGTCAGCATTTGACCGGATTGACCGGATTGCTAACTTCAGGAGCGGAGCGGAGTGGTAAGACTAACCAGAACTTTGAGACATTACTAACCGCTACCCTCATCTACCTTGAACCGGACTGGGGATTTTACTGACAAGGAGACTTTTCCTATTACATTGGGATTTTACTATCAGTAACAAGTGGGGACACTTTAAGGATCCGACCGCTATTACTTACCTCATATGATTGGGGTTCCCTCTGTGAGTAGGATTCATTCCTGAATTACTGAATACATGTAATGTGTTTTAAAATATTAAATTGATCTGCACTATGAAAAGTGTATCTGTGCGCTTGTTCTTTTAGATTCTTGCAGCTGTACCTTACTTCACTCAATTTGGACCTTGAGTGTTATCACAACGAGCAGCACGGAGACAACAACTACATTGGAACTTCATCACATCTGATCACTAGAAGGACATTATCTTTGTCTCTCTCCTAATTCAGGGATACTACCTAGTGTGATAAGTACATCATTTTTTTCATTGTATTATATTTTGTTTGTGTATATCTGATTGATATCTAGTGGTTATTTGTTCCAATACATATAGTATCAGAAATAGTTCCAATAACTTTAACAAAATCTATTCTAAGTGTGCGCAGCCTAGGCTCCCAGTGGTGAGACTCATTCTTTGAGTGCACCCCTGTGATCTTGCAGTTTTTATTATTTCTTTGGTTCCAGTGTGGCAGCTGCACCTTGTTTAATCCAAATGTCTACATTTCATTATGGAAATTACTTCTCCAATAGAAGGCTAGATAGTAGTTCTTCTATAGAAGATGATGGAGATGACTCAAACTATACAGACCCTATTGATTTATTTATTAATTTAGAAAAACTCAGTAAGGGTCAGATTAATCAGTTTTATGATAAAAAAATACTTAAAAGGTATATTAAAAAAGGGATTATCCCGAAAGGTTTGAGGTTACAAAAAACACCAATTTTTGACCTAGCTGATGTAGAATATTATACAGAGTGGGAGCAAGCACTAAATGACTGCTCAAAAACATTTATAAACATATTGGTCAAATACAGAGAGTACAAATTTTCCAAAATAACTGAGGAAATAAATAAAATCAGGGAAGAACTGGAAAAACACAAAGGGGATGTCCTCTATGAGCAGCTAAATGAAGAAACCAAACAAAGAGTACAGGCCTATGAATTGGAGATCAAAAGCAGAAAGAATAGGAAACTAAGAAGAGATGTAGAAGAAGAATTAGAAAAAGACAGAATAGAAAACAACCAGGAACTAGGGAGAGCCATAATGGATACTACATCTTTCAATAGCCCAGCATTATCAAATAGAGGCATTAAAGACAAACATCCAAATACATATCAATTGAGGCCTCAATGGAAAAAACAGAATACAGACAAGGGAGCCTCCTTGTATAGGGATAATCATCAGAATCCAAACACTAGAACATACATTAATGGCCAGCCAAAGTCCAATAATAATAATTTTAATAAAAACAAACATAAAAATAAGAATAAACAAAAACAAAATACACAATTCCAACTACCAAGGTTTAATTTTGAAAATAAATATCCAGTAGACTTCCAAGAGGAAGAACATCAAAATAGGAGGTTCAATGCACCAAGGGACGAGCAGGAATATAAGTCTCATTATTTTAGAACATATGAAAATGATTCTAACTTAAGAAATAGAGAATCATTGGGGGACATTCAAAGCTATAGAGAACAAGAAAGAAATAAATCAGACAGTGCTAGTGCACCGACACCTTTTTTAGAGAAAGGTACCAAATTAAAACCACCAAAATCGTGGGGGAAAACCCCATCTATTGCACAATATCTTACCAGAACAACACAATTAAAAAGAAGAATAGAGTCCGACGAGGACACAGAGGAGGAAGACATGTACGAAATAAAAAGGAGAAAGTAGAATTATGTAAGAATTATACGAAAATCTTTAATTTATCCAAACGTCCTCTCAACCCCTCTGAACACAGCCTTCTAGCCAAAGGGCTTAATTTTGCCCCAAGCAGTACTCCCAATGATTTTGATCTTTTTATTGATCTAAATAGATTCATTAGGAAGTTGACTTTAAATAGGCACTTTACAAAGCTTGAAGATAAAAAGAAAGAAGGAAACCTGAACGAAACAGATTTCACTAGCCTGAGGAATTTAATATCTTTGGAATGTGAAAACTGGGGTATGGAAAAACTGGCAGATGGTTTAGATCAGTATACTCTAGATTTACTTATGGATCTTGAAAAAACTAATTCAGAATACAAAAATGGTCCATCATTTAAACCCAAGTCCATTTTTTATCCTCTTTATTCACAAGGTAACCATATACCAGTTTTTTACAAACTAGTTGAGAAAGAACTTATGGATCTTTGCAAGAAAGACACTTTAAGATCCAAAAATAATACCAATTTGAATGAGTTTGAGATGAGAGCCCTAAAAAAATTGAAAGAGGACACTTCAATAATAATAAGGGAAGCGGATAAGGGGGGAAGTATAGTCATTCAGGACAAAGATGACTATCTGGCGGAGGCCTTTAGAATCCTGAATGACTCTACAACCTATCGGAAATTGAAAGGAGACCCCACAAACAGCTTCATTAAAGAGTTAAAAAACCTACTCACTGAGAATTTAGGGCTAGGCAATATATCTAAGGAGGAATATGAATTTCTTTTTTTGGACAAGTGTAGAGTGGCAGTTTTCTATCATTTGCCCAAAATACATAAAGATTCAGAACGTCCACCTGGACGCCCTATAATCTCGGGCATAAACTCCTTGACTAGCAATCTTTCTCAGTTTGTAGATTACTATTTGAAACCTATGGTCATCACCCTAAAATCATATATACGTGATACTCCTCACATTCTATCTATTATGGAGAATATACAGTGGCAGCCCGATTACAGGTGGCTGACACTAGATGTTGCATCTCTCTACACTTGCATCCCACATGATGCAGGTGTAGAGAGTATAAAATATAATTTTGATAAGTATAATCATCTGCCAGTTATGCAGAGGGAATTCTTGTTAAAAGCAATCAAGTTCATTCTTCAGAAGAATTACTTCTTGTTCAATAAGGATTTTTATTTGCAAGTTGGGGGCACAGCGATGGGTACTCGCTTTGCCCCCAACTATGCAAATCTCTATATGGGAACTTGGGAAGATAAGTGTATATGGGACAATAATCCCTTCAAGGAGAATATAATCGTTTGGAAACGATTTATAGATGACGTAATAGTCATCTGGAAAGGGGATGAGAGTGAAATAGACAGATTCTTTAATTATGTGAATCATAATGATTTCAATCTAAAATTCACAAAAAATGTAAATAGCACTAAAATTGAATTTTTAGATGTAGTGCTCACAGGAAGTGAAAATACAATAACTACCAGCTTATATAAAAAGGAGACAGACTCGAACAGTTACCTCCACGCCAAGAGCGGTCATCATAGAAATTGGATCAGAAACATACCATATGGTCAATTTCAGAGGGTGAGGAGGAACTGTTCGAGTCTGGTCTCCTATGATAAAGAATCAGAAGAATTAAAAATCAAGTTTAGAGCCAAGGGCTATTCTAGGGACTTGATAGAAAGTGGATATTCAAGGGCACGCCAACTAGAAAGATCCACTCTTCTAAAGCAGAAATCAAACCATAATTATGAAAGGAAAAAGATGGACAATCTATTTTTAACAAAATACAACGAAAAATCATGGGATATAAAGAGAGTACTGAATAAACATTGGCATGTTTTGTTAGAAGACCCTATCCTTAAAAAGTCCTTGGATCATATCCCTAGAGTTGTATTCAAGAAAAATAAGAATTTAAAAGATATTCTAGCTCCCAGTAGATTGAGACAGGATCAAAACAAACAGAATTGGCTAAATAGAGTGAGCTTTGGTTTTTTTAAGTGCAATAGGAAGAACTGCAGTACATGTCCATTAATAGATCATGACAACAAACAAATAACATCTCATGTAAATGGCTACACTAGGCCTATTAGAACATCTATGAATTGTCATTCTAAGTATGTTGTATATGCCCTAGAATGTAGTTGCAAACTGCAATATATTGGTAGGACTAAAAGAACAGTAAAAAGAAGGGTATTAGAACATATTGCAAACATTGAGCAAGGGGACATGTCCCATGGAGTGACAGACCATTTTAGAAAGAAACATAATAATGATCCTTCTAGTTTGAGATTTAAGGCAATAGAACAAGTGGTCATGGACGAAAGGAGGGGAGACAGGATGTTATGTTTGAGACAGAGAGAAACATTCTGGATCCACTCCCTTCATACCTTGGAGCCCTATGGAATGAATAGGGAAGTGGATATTCAGGCCTTTTTAATTTAGTTTAATATAAATTTAATATTGATTCAATCTAATTTAATAGGGTATAAAATATAATCAGAATAAGTTTCACTTTTAAGAAATTGAATCGAATTTAAACAGGAGGATATCAATTATTTTTATGTGGGAAAATGATAAAGGGAATTCTTTATACTTCATTGCTCAAATGTAATTATTGAAAGTCCAAAAAACTTTATAGGTATGAGCCATTAACTGCATATTCAAATAGAAGATACAGATAATTAATACATTACAATAACTTTACTTCAAACAGCATTCATATACTTAGAAGTGATTAAAATTTCATTACCCATATACTGTAGTGAATGCATTACAATATCCCCTTATCAAGCAAGTGTTTTATATAGACACATGTATTATTAAATTGTAAATATAGTGAATGATCTGCTGATAGCTTAAAATATATATTGGTTATTAGATTTTAAAATATATATATTTTGATTTTTTACTATGTGTATATACATATGTACTTTTTTAAACTTGGATTAACATTAGAATGACTGTTTAGGAGGAACTCGCAAATTGAGTATACAGAGCTAAATCCTACAAAACAATGAATGTAATAGAACATAGGAGATTGTGTGTTGTCAAATAGGATTTTATGTTGTAGTTTTCCTTCAACAAATACTATTACCCCTCAGATACCGGCACTTTCATTG